>NC_084824.1:51837475-51859905 GCF_958449725.1 Rosa rugosa
GTGGTCGGGTGGTTGGGCCTTTGCAAATGAAAGGTGTTGGTGTGGGTTCGAGTCTCCCCAACCTCAAAGATTGGAATTTATTTTGGTTTTTCATATTTGGTTGGCCAGGGTCAGTTTGGGAATTTCACTTCCGTGTGGGCCCCACCTGGGCTGAGTTGGATCGCCACGTCAGCACCTAAACGGCTGAAATTGACTGATTTATCACGGATGGACCTGTTGGATGGAGAAATAATAGTGTGGGGGTGTTTTTGATGAAATTGGAAGTCGGGGGACTGAATTGATGTTGGACCAAAAGCACAGGGTACTAAACAGTAATTAGCCCATTAAAAAAAAGCGAATTTTTCTTCATCTTTGAGAGTAATTCAAAAAATAGGAGTTTTTTTTTTAAGAAATTCGATAGTTTGCGAATAATACGCGAATTAACTAATTAGGCTTTCAATTGTATTCATTAGTTTTTCATGAGAAATTTTATACACGTCTCAAACTAGAGGTGGCAAACGGGCCGCCCTGGCCCACTTAATCAAGCTTCGGGCCAGTCTAAGTCGGCCCACTTCTTAACGTGCTCAGGCCAACCCATATACTCAAACATTAGGCCCAACCCAGCCCATGGCCAAATCCCACAACATGTCGGGCCGTGCTCGTGATAGAACCCGCCCTGGATTTTACCCTAAAATCCAAGGTGGGCCCCATACCTTAGGAATAACTTTTCCGAAAATCTTGCCGAATCACCCCTAATGACGGACTACCCAAAACTTATAGAAAACACAATACAATTGGCATGGTCTTGAGCTCCCAATTCTTTTTGAAATATTAATTTTTTCTGTCTCTAAATTGACAAAAGGAAAAAAAAAAAAACCACACAGGCAGTTGATGGATCATCTGCAGTCACTACTATCCCAAGAGGAGTCTTTCTTGAAACAACGTTCAAAGGTTACCTGGTTGAAGGAAAGTGATAGCTAGAAACATTGGTTATTTTCACAGGAAAGCATCAAATAGACGGAGGAAAAATACTTTGAAGGGTTTATTTGATGAAATGGGGAAGTGGAGTGAAGATGATGAAGTTATTGAAAGGGTGGTGTCTTCTTACTTTACTAAGATGTTCATGGCCTCAAATATCGACCATGAAGCTATGGCAACAACACTCGAGGCCATCCAACCTTGTGTTTCTTTGGCCATGAATGAGCAATTATGTGCTCAATACTCTTAAGAGGAGGTAAGAAAGGCTCTCTTTCAAATGTATCCTACTAAATCACTGGGTCCAGATGGGATGCCTCCCTTGTTTTTCCAACATTATTGGGATACCATTGGTGAGAAGATTACTGAGGCAGTGCATGATTTTTTACATTTCGGTCAACTTCTTCGACAGATTAATTTTACTCATATCTGTCTTATCCCAAAGGTTGATAATGTGGAGCATATGTCAGACTTGAGGCCTATAGCCTTGTGTAACGTTATTTACAAAATATGTTCCAAGATTATTGCTAATAGGCTGAAGTTGATTTTACTGGATGTGATATCTCCGTTTCAGAGTGCTTTTGTCCTTGACAGGTTGATCACTGATAATATCCTGGTGGCAAATGAGCTAGCGCATTTTGTGCACAATAAACGTGATGGTAGTGAAGGCTTTATGGCACTAAAATTGGACTTTATTAGTAAGGCCTATGACAGAATGGAGTGAAGCTTTCTAAGGAGAGTGATGGAGAGATTTGGTTTTACACACTCGTGGATTGAAATGATAATGTATAGTGTGTATGCTCTGTCAGATATTCTTTTTTGGTATGTGGTAAACCTAGAGGCTTGGTGATACCAAGTAGATGATTGAGGCAGGGACATCCTTTATATCCCTATATTTATTTCTAATCGGGGTTGAGGGTTTCTCGGCATTACTTCAGCAGAAGCTGGTTTCTAGTCTTCTTTCAGGCATTGAAATTTGCAATGGGGCTCCTCAAGTCAACCATTTACTGTTTGCGGATGATAGCATGCTATATGCTATATGCTAATGCTTCTTTAGAGGATTGCCATCAGTTACAAAATGTTATTGACACTTATGGGAGAGCATCAGGTCAGTTAGTGAATTTTGATAAAAGTTCTGTGGTTTTCAGTAAGAATGTTCCGGGGTTATTGCAGGAAGAAGTGTCTAGTTTTTTGGGAGTTGAGGTTGTGGAATCTCATGAAAGATACTTGTGTTTGCCTACTTATGTGGGGAGGAAGAAAACTGGTACTTTTCCGTATATCAAGGAAAATTTGGGTAAGAAAGTTTCTAACTAGCAGGGAAAATTGTTAAGTGGTGCCGAAAAGGACATTCAGAGTAGTGGCTTTGGCTTTACCTACTTATGCCAGGAGTGTTTTCCAATTGACGAAAAAATTTTGTGAAGATTTGGAGCGAATGTGTGCACGGTTTTGGTGGGGTAGTGTTGATAAAAGAAAGATTTATTGGAAAACTTGGAAAGCCTTAAGTAATCCTAAGGAGGAGGAGGAGGAGGAGGAGGAGAGGGGGGTTTAGGTTTTCGTAGTTTATCTGATTTTAATGCGGCCATGGTAGCAAAGCAAGCCTGGCGGTTGATCAACAATACTCACTCTTTGGTTGCTCGAATTTTCAAGGCCAAGTACTATCCAGAAGATTCTTTTTGGATTGTGGCTCCTCACTCTTCTCCTTATTTTCATGAAGGAGTATTTTTTCTACAAGAGATTTGTTACGAAGAGGGACTTATTGGCAGATTGGTAATGGAAGGGAGGTAAACTTGTGGAGTGATTCCTGGCTTCCTGGGGTACCAAACTTTAGGCCCAACTAGGGTAATGCTACGTCAAATGACCTTACTTCAGTGAGTGACTTAATTAGTCAGACATGTTTATGGAATATTGCTTTGATCCGTGATAATTTTCATGTGGAAAAGGCAGAAGCAATATTGGCCATTCCCTTATCCTCAAGAGAGGTTGATGATATTTAAAATGGAAAGTTTATGGTGATTTTCTCACACCCTAGGTGGTGATTTACACCCATTTTGTGGTGATTTTGCTGGCACATGTTCAGTTCCAAAGGACTTGGTTCCTCCTTTCTCTGCCGACCATCCCAAAAAATTTTCAGATCCGATAACCTCCATGATTCCCCTCACCTAGTACCTCACATCAGCTCCCCTCCATCTACCAAAGACCTGCTTCATGAAGGTTGTCGTGGCTACCTCTTAAAAGTGAGAAACACTTACCTAGAGGAGTATGGGTGCTCACGCATGGGTGTTTCACCCCCCATTCACTATTGGATTTTTTCTTTGCTATTAGCTTCTGTCCAATTTCGGTGATTTCGTTTCCTTCCTGGTTTGAATCTCTCTGGTGGAGTAGAGATAGTTAATGTGTGGTGTTGGTTTCATTCTCTCATCCCCTTAAACTTTGGTTTTGACCAGTTCTGCATTTTGGGATTTTATTGGCAGCGGTTTTTCGGTTCTCATCCCTTCGATTTGACACTTCTCCTGACCTCTTAGCTCCTGGCGGCGGCGGCGGCAGCAGTGGCTATGCGGGATAGTGTGGGCTGCGGCGGTTGTGTTACTATTGTAGGAGATGATGTTTTATAGGCCTGGGCATATGTCGGGTCGGGTCGGTTTCAGGCCCAAACCGACCCCGACCCGAAGTTGTCGGTTGTGGATTTTTTAAGACCGAAACCGGATCTAGAATGTAATGGGCCGAACCTTCGGTTGGGCCGAAAATTCGAGTCGGCCCGGTTCGGTTTCGGGTTGAGCCGTTTTAGAGTTTTTGGCCCATTTTTGTGGCCCAATTCATTAATATTTCTGTTTCCCTGCTTTGTAAGACTTCTTTTGGGGCCATTCTGAAGGCCCAATTCTGAACACCTAGACTTTCAACAAAAATCAAACATTCAAAAATCAACAGTTCAAAACGCAGCAGCAAAACAAACTATCAAAGTGCAGCAACCTAATTAAAGACTAAAAGTGCAGCAACCTAATAAAACTCCATCCATAGTTCAATACCAGTACTACTTACTACTTAGTTACAGACCAATAAAAATCCATCAGCCATACTAATAAAAGTCCACCATCAGTTTCAGACTTTCAGTCCTAATAAAAATACATCACCCAACAACAAATAAAAGTCTTTGATTTAAGGAACTAAAAATGCAGCAACTTAAAGTCTTCAACAAGCAGCTTCTTTCACCCATCACATAGTCTCTTCGGGTAGATCACCAACATTTGTTACACCAGAATCTGCATCATATTCACAATATCAAATTTCAAGTTTTCAACAAATTCACATAAACAAAGTCACAAAATAAAGAAGCTTAAATAGAGAAGCTTAAACAGATCGCTTTAGTAACATAGTAACATAAACAAAGCAGTTCCAAATCAGAGTCCTTACATGGCATCACATAAACAAATCGCTTTACTCGTAAACAAACTAACATAAACACTTAAACAAATCGTTTTACTCAAAAACCCATCACATAAACGGTGCAGCAATTGAAATTGGAAAACAGAAAACCCTAAATTGAAACCCTAAATTTGAAATTAGTCAATCGTTTGGGCTATCACATACATCTTCATACTCTTTTAGTCTTTCACATGAAAACGAAAAGAAAAAAAATAAACGAAGCAGCAACTCACTCAGATCTGGATTGAAAGCGTGGAGGCGAGAGAGATTGAGTGAGTCCGCGAACCAGAAGGCAAGATAGCCGAGAGCGCAGAGAGGAAGAGAGGCTTAAGTGAGACGAAGAGAGGCAGAGAGGATGAGACGAAGAAAGGAAGAGAGGTGAGAGCCGAGATCGCCAGAGCGGCGGAGTGAAAGGGAGAGCGAAAAGAAATGTCGCATGGAGAAAGGGAGTAGGGTTTTCAATTAAGTTGGGTGATCCAGTGTGAAAGGGAGTAGAGTTAGAATCGTGTTCTTCAAGTAATATTAAGACAGGTATTACAAAAAAAATAAAAAAATTGTATTATATATTTTCGGTTCGGCTCGGTTTAAACCAGTCGGTTCAAGAAATAAAACCTAGGCCGACCCGGTTCTTATCCGGTTCGGTCCGATTCTTTGCATTTTCGGTGTTACAGTCTTCGGTTCGGTTACCGAACCGAAAAAACCAGTCCGGTTTGGTCGGTTTTTAACTGCAAATCGGTTTTTTGCCCAGCCCTAATGTTTTATTTAATTTTTTAAGTTACACTCTCTTGCCTTATCCATATAGATTATGATTGAGTTGTAATTTTTCTTATTGGTTTTTTAACTTTATTTGTAATTGGGCCTTATTTTGGGCTCCTCCCATTGGGTTTACTCTCTTTGTAATTATTAATGAAGTATCATTAATTTCCCAAAAAAAAGAGAAAATTGGACGGAAGAACTCGGCAGAAACAAGTTAGAAGCCCTAAATCCCCGCACCGCACTTGGGGTAGACACTCCCGAATCCCCAAATCAATTGCAAAGAAGAAGAAGAAGAAAGCTATATAATAAGCTTCTCACTCCCTCCGAATCCCTAAACGACGTCGCACCATGGATCGGCAAGCCCACGACTACGCCGCCTACGCCCAACAACAACAGCAGCAGCAACAACCCCCACCACAACAACAACCGCTGCCACAGCAACAATTCGGGTACCCGCCCCAGGCCCAACAGTTTCACGGCCCTCCTTTCGGACCCCCACACCCACCCCTCCAGCAATTCCCCTACCACCACCACTTGCAGCACCAATAAACGACTCCAAATTGCATCGGATTACTGATGATCATGAAGGAAAGTTACTTTCCTTGTACTGTTCCCTTGCACGGGAAGTGGGTCTGGAAATCTTGTGGAATTTTATATATGCAAAAAATATTCCATGGAAGTTTAGTCGACTGATTCAATAGGGGCCAGCTTTAGATTGGATAGTGCCTTTGTAGTGATGTCTTCTTAGAATAGAGACCCATGGTTTCAATGGGGCCAAGTTTCCTAAAAGGTTGGTAGTTGAGAGGGGTTCATGATGCAAAATGGTCAGAAATAGTAAAGGTAGTTAAAGGCACGATGTCGAAAAGCTTAACAGAAGTTAAGAAATCTTTGCATAAACAAAACTTACTTTAAATGTATGCACATAAGAGTAATTTTAAGACTAAACAGGAGGTCGAGCGAGTGCATGCATTTCATAAATTTTGTGAACTTGATAATAAATTCATGTCGCTGTAAACCAACCTCAATCCCATTAGATATATATGCATTTCTTTTCTATTCAGCAATTGTACTTGAGCACCTTTCTTATTTGGTAGGGTATTGAAAGAGAAAGCATTGGTTTGCAGAGATTTATACAAACAATGCGTGCTATCCAAGGAGCTCTAATTGTAGCTTCAAGCATACAAATCATTCTGGGTTACAACCAATTTTATGCTTTTATTTTATGATGATTGATGGAGCATCAGATGGATTTTTCCTGCAGGTTTTTTCAGTCCAGTTGGTATGGCACCTGTAGTTGGATTAGTTGGCTTAGGATTCTTTGAACGAGGATTTCCAGAGGTAAATCTGTCTAGAAGAAGCAACTTTTCATTTCCATTGGGTTGAACCTGAAGCACTTCCCCGCCATGTGGCCTTAAAGACAGCATTTTTATCTTCTAAAAAATCACAGCGCTTTCATCCATTTATTCCATAATGGTATAGAGTTCTGGCAATTAACTAGAAGAGGACCACTTTGAGGGTTTCAGTATTTATATTGCTTCATCATTGCATAAGATATACTCCTCTTTGTGAATTTTCAATATAAAATATTTCATATTTTCGAATCTTCGTTCCATTCCATCAATGAACTTTTGATTTATATCTAAATCTGTGAGTAATGTTTTTATTTTAACCATGAACATTAGAACCTGGTGAGAAATGAACCATGTGGAGTCTATAAATAAGGATACTTCATTGCACTCATCTATACTATTATTAAGAGAAGAGGTTTTGTTAGCCAAAACCAAAATTTTTGACAAATTTAACCCTAAAAGATTAAAAAACTTTAAAAATAAATTAAATTACAAGGGTAAATATGACAATTACAAAATAGTTTTTTATTAAAAAAAATAAAAAATAAATTTTCCCACCTCCACTTTTCTCTCCCACTATTTGCTCTCTACAATAACTGTTTTATTTTATTTTATTTTTTAAATTTTCTTTAAAAAAAAAACCTATTATACATGCAGAGCATGTATGAAGAAGGCTAGTTTTTTTTACCATATCAATGATAGCTAGCTGATATTCCACTTTTCCAATCTGTCTATTCATTCATTTTAGAAACTACTCCAGTGAGTAAAAAGTTTCCATCTTTTCAGTTGGGGAAGTGTGTGGAAATTGGAATTCCAATGCTGTTGTTGGTCATTGGGTTTTCTCAAGTAACTTAAAATTACTATGTATTTGGCACCTCCATTAATCATTTATTTTTCTAAATGAAATTATTCATTATGTCATTTTCAGTGTTGATTTGTGTCACAATCATTTGGATCTGCTTACCGAGACAAACCCAATAGAACCCAAGTCAGTTGTCGTACAGATAGAGCAAATCCGCCACCATCATCACTTGGACCATCGCTTGACCGTGTCCGATCTTCCTTAGGCCTCCTACCGTCACCATCATCGCTCGCTCTCGGATCATCATAGCTTGATCGTATCCGATCTTCCTTGAGCCTCCTACCGCCACCATCATCGCTTGCTCTTGGACCATTGCTTGACCGTGTCCGATCTTCCTTGGGCCTCCTATGGAGAGGACCGTCGTGATCACTACCGCGGCTAGAGTTTGGGCGAGGGGTGTTTCCACCACGGCCTTGGCGAACTAAGTGACGACGAGGTTCCATCTATCAGATCCAGATCCAGTTTCAGCCAATGGAAAATCATAAATAAATAGAATCAAATTAAAGAAAAGTAAGCAACAAAAAACTTACGGTGAATTACCAGGAGGCTAAGGTTTGTGAGATGATTGTGAATCATCGGGAAAGTTGGAGGCAAAATTTGTGAGATGAGCGATGAGATTTAGAGGCAATATTTTAGGGTTTGTAAGTATTTATAGGTAGATTTCTTGTCCAAATACCAGTAATAGAAATGAGACCAGTCAAATGCTTGATCGCAACGCCCAACCCCAACCACATGTAGGCCTCATCAAAAAGCCCGCGGATCAAGTGGGCCGATGGAGGCCAGCCGGCCCGTTAAAAAGCCCGCCTCGGGTGGGTAGTGGGCCGGCCCGCTATGCCCGGCCCTTAAAAGCCCCCTAGGCCCGGCCCATAAAAGCACGTAAAATATTATATATATATACTAGACTCCAAACACACCCTATGGGTGTGGGTAATTATGTGAGAAGTTATTCCACATAATGTGGAGAAAACTGCTGCACATATTTTATTTTTGATTTTTGATTTTTTTTTGTTAAATTTCTTTTGTTTTTCTTTTATTTGTGAATTGACCATTTTGTCTTTCTCAAATATTTCAGTTTAAATGTTTTTTAATATTTAAGGGATATTTTGATAAAAATTTTCTGTTTTGGCTGACAAACTCTCTTCTCTTAATAATAGTATAGATATCCTTTCAAAAAAAAATAATAGTATAGATATATAATATATCTTCTTTATTAATTAAGCCAATTCTCAGGCAGAATGGTTAAATTTTTGAAGTACCTATAATATCCACGGTTTATTAAAACTCCACAAATATATAAATACTGTACGAAGGATATGATGGTAATTTTGATAATAAAAGGCAAACAAAAAGTAAGGCAAGAGGATTCTGCGGCAGAAATAAGAAATTAGAAAAAAAAAAAAACAGTCGCACACGATCTCCAGATTAGAGGAGAACTGCCCGGGCACGATCTCAACACAGACGAAGGCTCAATACGACGTGGGAATTGATCGGAGTACAAATGGAATTGCCCGGGCAGGATCTACATCAGTACTCATTCCTCTTCCAATTTACAGTTCTTGCAAACGTAGAAAACAAACACAGAAAGAAGAACAGAGCGGAATCAAACCCAGAAGGAGGAGAAAGAGAAAGAAACAAATCGGCTGCCAGTTTGCAGACTTGATAATTCCCATTGGGTAATTTTCAAATTTCATTTTTCAATTGATTTTCAAATTCAATTGGTTATCTTTTCGGGTTTTCTATAATCCAATCCACGGGTTATTGCCATGGGTGAAACCTGACATTGGATTACGTTTAATACTTTAACGGTTAGTTTAGTTCATCTCTATTCAAAACTAATTACTGTTCATACTCCTTCACAATCTCATATTCACTTGGTTTTTTCTTTATCTTTTGTGTTTTTTTTTTTTTTTTCAGGAGTAATTGTGAAGTTTGCTGTGATCCTTGGGTAATTGAGAAGTTTGCTGTGATCCTTGGGTAATTGATTTCAAGTATGTATATTCACAATTTTGGTTCATTTGTTTAGAGTTTGTTTCAAATGAATAAATTCTTTTACTTATGGAACATGTGCATTACATTTATTTATCTTTGGGTTTTGTTTTTCTCAAGTAGTAGGGTTTATAGTCAGTTTCAAATGAATTAATTCTTTTATCTTTGGTTTTGGTTTTGCTCAAGTAGTAGGCGAATCCACTTTTGCATTCTTTTAAGGAATATTTGTGTTTGGATTCTGAATTGTGCTTCAGTTCTTGCCTTGAAGTTGTGTTAGATCGATGTAATAATTTAATTAGATAGCTAATGTTTGTGTCTGTCATGAGCAGGTGGAATACTGACCTGGGTTTCAAATGAGGAACCAATTATGACAAAGTTTATAGACTATATTATTAATCATGCAAGTTTCAGAAGTGACAACCATAATAATGTTGACAATGTAATTGCACCATGACAACTTTCTGTTCTCAAAGATAGCCATTAATTCAGTTGCCAATTCACTGTCTACAACTGCACAAACATTTCCTTCCTCTTTTTTAATGTGACCAGCATATACATTGGTCTATTTGTTCTCCAACATGAGATAAGTTATCTGAAAAATCATTATAATTTGTTGTTGTTGTTTGAGTCGATAAAATGGGGTTGGGGTTTCACTTCACTTGCTCTCAGTATCGGATTCTAGATCCCATGTTGTTAGAGATGTCTCCCATGATTCTTTTGTCTTTAGTTCTGTTTCTTTCTTTTTATGTGTCTGATCCTTTAATTTGGTTTCATTAATTTTGTTTCCTATACAGGTGAAGGAAAATAATCTCAGTGTTCAACCAAAACAGTCACATTATTTGGGTTCGCATTATCACAGAGGTGAGGGAAAAGAATATTTATATGGTTTCTTTACATAGGTGAGACCGTGAGAGACAAATACGGCGGAAAAAAAAAAAGAAAAAAAAGAAGCTTATTACTTTGTGGTTCTCCTTCGGCACCTTACTGTAATACTTATACGTTCTGTGTATAGGTACAGCTGGAGGTCCAGACTTGAAAAGTTTCATTGTCCAATTTCCTGTGTCCCGAGAAGGTAGTTCAGTTAAAGGAAAATAAAGATAAATCTCGCTTAAGGGGGTTTTGTTTTGAGTCTCTCTGTGTTAGATTGTGTGATCTTCATTCAATAGCAATGCTATCAAACTATTGCTTTAAAGCTGCAGGTCCAGACTTGAAAAGTTTCATTGTCCAATTTCCTGTGTCCCGAGAAGGAAGTTTAGTTAAAGGAAAATAAAGGTAAATCTTGCTTAAGAGGGTTTTGTTTTGAGTCTCTCTGTGTTAGATTGTGTGATCCTTATTCGGTATCAATGCTATGAAACTATTGCTTCAGTTTAAGTTATGCAAAAATTATTGTTTTGAAGAATCAAGATTTTTACTATTAGCCTTATTATGTTTTTAAAATTGCAGAATCCTTATTTAGCATTATTCTGTTGAAGATTAACATTAATTGTTGTTCTTTCTTTGATTGTGTGAAGTTATTTGACTGTTAACTTATTTCTTTGGTCTTTACACAGGTCAAACACTATTTTTTCTGATGGTTCAGTTTGTTTCCCTTTATTTTGTTTTCAATATAGGTGCAGGAAAGCAGGGGTAGGTACACGAAACCAACCATAGAGTTGGAGGAAAACAATCACAGAGGTTAACAACATCAATAACATTAGTTTGGTCGCAAAGAAACAATCACAGAGGTGAAGGAAAAAGGAAAAGTTATTTCTATGGTTCTGTACACAGAAACAGAAAGTGAATCCAACCAGAATACACACTGATGTTCTACCACTTACTAACTTCATGTTTTCCTTTTACACAGGTTCAAGCTCATCAGTTCTGTACGTGAATTCAACCAGAAATAAATTTGATTTCTTTCTCTCTACACAGGATTTCTTGGTGGCTCACACAGGTGAGAAACAAATTCGACAAAAAAAAAAAAAAAAACTGCTTATAGCTTTGTCGTTCTCTTAACTTACTTTATATTGTTCTTTTCACCTAGGTTCTCTGGGAGAATTACACATAAATATTGCTTGGAAGATGCATAACTGCACAGTCATTTAAGGAGGCATAGACGCAGCGCAGGTTAATTATCTTCGATCTTCAAATAGAGTTCATGAAGATGTGATGTTATGTTTTATGACAGTTTAGAGGAACCTACCAGATTCAATGACAGATAGGGATAGTGTCATGTTGTTCAGAATGACTTGTGTTTCATTCATTGCAAGAAAGCATGAATTTGAAAAATGTACTTGGATTCCAATCCATGATTGCACACTATATGCAGTGGCAAAAATATGGAGCTTTTGTAACCAAAAAAAAATATGGAGCTTTCAAAAATATGGAGCGTTTAAATGTTACTTTTAGAAGAAAGTTTTTGCACCAAACCTAACAAGGGGTTTAACTTGGTCGGCACAGTGAAATTGAGTGGGTTTACTGAAATTGTATTAGCAAATAAAAAATTTCCCTATTTAGGGAATAAGGTCAGAAAAAAATAAGGACTCTTACTTACCCACAAAAAAAAAATGCAAAGATTTCGCACATGCCAAACTAAAGGAAAACAATACAGTATTGTTTTACCTTTTACTTTTTTGCGATAGGTTTTTTTTGTTATCTTCCACAAAAAATTATAAAAAAAATGAAACCGGGCCTCACTACAGGAAAAATTGATATATTTTATGATATTTTTATAGGAATAAGCACGGAGAGATATGGATCAAAGAGAGGAAGGACAATACGCACGCGCGAGCGCGGCCCTTCCGCACGCGCATCGCGCGTGCAGGAAGACTAGTATATATATATATATATATTCTAAATATCGGTTGACCAATTCGATCGGATTCGAAAATATGGTGAAATTGGCTAAATTTTTTACCACACTCATAATTTATTGTAATAAACTCATCCAACGGTCTGTTTTTCCATTTTCTTTGAATTGATAGGGGTTGCTCTTTGGAGTGTATGATATATAAATATAGGTTTATAAGAGTAACTACGTTTGACCTAGTTGATCGAATTCGAAACGATAACCAAATTGGCTAGATTTTTTACAACCACCATAAAATATTACAATCTCTCAATCGAGCGGTTGGTTTCTCCAAATTAATCTTCCACTTCATGGTTGTTTTAGAATGGACCTCAACAATTTAAATGCAATGTATAAGTCATACAACTTTAGGAGACAAATTAGTATTCACTCAAAAAAAAAAGGAGACAAATTAGTATAGGCCAACGTATTTGTAATTAAAAATTGAAATTTTTATCTTATGTCCACACACATCCATCGATGAATTATTTACAAGCGTGATGTAAAAAAATAAACAAGTTTTGCGTTCATCACGCCATCGGTCAACCAAGAAAACATGCAAGTGACTACAGTTGACCAATCCGATTGAGTTCGAAACTATGGTGAAATTGACTAAATTTTTAACCACACTCATAATTTATTGTAATAATCACATCCAACGGTCGGTTTTCCCATTTTCTTTGAATTGATAGGGGTTGCTCTTTGGAGCGTGTGATACATAAATATAGGTTTAGAAGAGTAACTAGGTTTGACCTAGTTGATCGAATTCGAAATGAAAACCAAATTGGCTGTATTTTTTACAACCACCATAAAATATTACAATCTCTCAATCGAGCGGTTGGTTTCTCCAAATTCATCTTCCACTTCATGGTTGTTTTAGAATGGACCTCAATAATTTAAATGCAATGTATAAGTCATACAACTTTAGGAAGAAAATTGGTATAGGCCAATGTGTTTGTAATTAAAATTAATTTTTTTTATCTTATGTCCATGCACATCCATCGATGGAATATATACAAACGTGATGTGAAAAAATAAGCACGTTTCGCGGTTGTCACGCCATCGGTCAACCAAGAAAACATATAAGTGACTACGGTTGACCAATCTGATTGAATTCGAAAATATGGTGAAATTGGCTAAATTTTTTATCACACTCATAATTTATTGTAATAAACTCATCCAACGGTCGGTTTTTCCATTTTCTTTGAATTGATAGGGGTTGCTCTTTGGAGTGTATGATATATAAATATAGGTTTATAAGAGTAACTACGTTTGACCTAGTTGATCGAATTCGAAACGATAACCAAATTGGCTAGATTTTTTACAACCACCATAAAATATTACAATCTCTCAATCGAGCGGTTGGTTTCTCCAAATTCATCTTCCACTTCATGGTTGTTTTAGAATGGACCTCAACAATTTAAATGCAATGTATAAGTCATACAACTTTAGGAGACAAATTAGTATAGGCCAACGTATTTGTAATTAAAAATTGAAATTTTTATCTTATGTCCACACACATCCATCGATGAAATATTTACAAACGTGATGTAAAAAAATAAGCAAGTTTTGCGTTCATCACGCCATCGGTCAACCAAGAAAACATGCAAGTGACTACAGTTGACCAATCCGATCGGGTTTGAAACTATGGTGAAATTGACTAAATTTTTAACCACACTCTTATTTTATTGTAATAATCACATCCAACGGTCAGTTTTCTCATTTTCTTTGAATTGCTATATGTTGCTCTTTGGAGTGTATGATGTATAAATATAGATTTATAAAAAATTAGTGCCTTTAAAAATTTATTTATCAATAAATTAGTATCTATATATAAATAAAGAATTTTTTTTGGTACAATATAGAATTATAGATATGTTATCTTTGATTGTATTTGATCATTATCCAATGAATTTCCAAAGCTTGATTAAAAAAAAAATATTTGTGTCTTTAAATATTTATTTATACACAAAGCCCGCAAGGCCCGGCCCAAAAAAGCCCGCAAGGCCAAACCCGGCCCGGCCCGAAAAAGCCCGCTTTATATGGACGGGCTTGGATCCGTCTATTTTTAATAAAGCCCGGCCCGGCCCGGCCCGCTATTATTTTAAAATATAGCAAGGCCCGGCCCGGCCCGTTGACGACCCCTAACCACATGCCGATTTGGAATCGATCATAAATGCGACCAGCCCAAATGCTCAATCGCGAAGCCCAACCCCAACCACATGTCATTTGCAATCGATCGATTATGAGACCAGCCCAAACACTCATTCGCAAAGCATCAATGTAATGCTTTGCCATTTGCATTGTTCGAAGGCCAATATTCATGGGATTAGCTACCGATTGCAAATGGCATGTGGTTGGGGTTGAGTTTTGCGATCGAGCATTTGGCTGGTCTCATTTCCATTATTGGTATATGGTCCAGAAATTTACCTATAAATACTTATAAGCCCGAAACCATTGCCTCTAAATCTCATCGCTCATCTCACAAACTTAGCCTCCAACCTTCCCGGTGATTCACAATCAGCTCACAAACTCTAGTCTCCCGGTGATTCATTGTAAGTTTTTTGTTGCTTACTTTTCTTTGATTTGATTATATTTATTTGTGATTTTTCATTGGCTGAAACTGGATCTGGTAGATGGAACCTCGTCGTCGCCCAGTTCGCCAAGGCCAAGGCCGCGGTGGAAACACCCTTCGTCCAAATTCTAACCGCGGTAGTAATCACGGTGGTCCCATCCATAAGAGGCCCAAGGAAGATCAGGCACGGTCAAACAATGGTCTGAGAGCGAGCGATGATGGTAGGGGTAGGAGGCTCAAGGAAGATCAGACACGGTCAAGTGATGGTCTGAGAGTGAGCGATGATGGCGGTAGGATGCCTAAGGAAAATCGGACACAGTCAAGCGATGGTCCGAGCGATGATGCTGGCGAACTTGTTGCACGCCTCGCGGCCACGCTTGACCGCGATGCTCGAATGCGTCTCCTTTGGTGACTGCTCTCTCCCTGGCCGCTGTCGTGGCGAGGCTGTTGTGGCTTCTGGCGGCACATTTGGTGGTGGCTTCTCTCTCCATGGCTGCTGTCTTGGCTTTTGGCGGCACCTACACCTTTGGTGGTACCTCTTCATGCACTTGTTGGGGTAGAGTCCTGTTCCCCTGGTCAGTAGCTGACCAGGGATTATTTGCTCAATCACCGTTTGATTGAAATCGGACGGTTGACAGATCTCATCTCTTAAAAATCTAGATATCTGTCAACCGTCCGATTGAAATCGGACGGTAGTTGAGCAAATAATCCCTAGTCAGCTACTGACCAGGGGAACATCAGCGTGTTGGGGTAAGTCTATTTTCTGGTTAGGAATTTCTTTGCATAGTATGTAACGTAACCATTATTCATAATAACATTTAAACGCTGATAGGCTGTTGCTGTTGGGAATCTTGAGGTTGTTCCGGCTGTTCATGAGCCAGTGCAGGGGATTCATGCACTTGCTGGGGTAAGTCTATTTTCTGGTTAAGAATTGCGCCCAGTATGTAATGTAACCATTTTTCAAAATAACATATAAACGCTGATAGCTGTTGCTGTTGGGAATCCTGAGGTTGTTCCGGCTGTTCATCAACCAATTGCAGTGGATATGCACTAGTTGATATGGTAAGTTTCTTTATTAAAGTAAACCACATATAAACTCCATAAGTAATCAATGAAATGAATCATTGATTGTTTTCGAATTTTGGCTTTTCGGTTTTAGATTATTGTAATGGCTATTTCGCTTGTGCGGTTTGCATTGTATTATTGTAAGTTTTGCTAAATTGATTAGGTTTTTGATTCCTTCAGTTCTGTATAGTGAAAAAGTGCCCTATTAGTTTCCTGTTTAATATTGCAGCTGAGCCATATGGAAAGTTAGTTGTTAGTTTTGCGGTTCATGGCCTTCTAATTATGAGAAAGGTCATTCATGAGTGTTATGTTAACCCTGTGCATGAGGCCAGAAACCATCTGTTTAGATCAAAATACCTCCTCCCTTTATTTCCCTCTCTCTCACTCTCTCACTTAATATGCTCTATGATTCATAAGCCTGAAACATGGTAAATCTAACTTCTCCATTCCTTTCAGGATGGATCTGGAAAAATTCCTCCTCCTCCTCTGAAGGAGACCCAGAAGGAGGTTGGTTCTGCCAAGGTAACTGTTGCTATGACTAGGTCTGATGTTAATGTGATAATACTATAATAGGTCTGATTGTGTATGTGATAATGTCTGGTTGTGAATGTGATAGTAGGGTTTAGGTCTGATTCTGTATGTGATAATAGGTTTGATTGTGAATGTGATTATAGGGTTTAGGTCTAATTGTGGTTGTCAATTACTTCTCCTTGTTTGAATAGCAATTGCTCAGTTTTGTTTGAACATAATGTTTTCATGTTTCTAGTTAAAACTGAGTTTGAAACCTTCTTGATACTGCAATAATTCTATATGATAATTTCTAAGTTTTGGTTGACTGGGAGTAGAGAATTCAAGGGAAGGGGTGTATTAGCACATAGGTTAGGAATATATCTGATATACTTCTATTCATTCAAAACTTGGATCAAACACTTATATAGTTTGTAGTTTTTGTGTTTGGGAAAATATCCGGACCAACAACCCATATATTTTTGCAATTTATATGTGCAGAAGTGCAGGTGGCAGGTATTTGCAGAAAGTCTTAGAAAATATATGGTAATCTTAGCTTTGCTATTGTTGAAATTCATGGTAAGGTTGATAAAAGCTAAAGAAATCTAGAAAGAAAAGCTATAGGAGCTACTGAGAATGAAGAAGAAGAAGAAGAAGAACGAGAGAGAGAATGGGAAAACTGATATTGATTGACTTGTGGTGGTAATTTGTTTACAAAGATGACTCACTAACAGTAAAGGATAAGTCCCTATTTATACTAACTTGATGTTGACCTTGACTTTGACCTATACTCTTAACATCCCCCCTCAAACTAGTACTTGGATTACCAAGTACTAGGTTGCACGACATAGTAGCTAAATGCAAAGCTACTTGGTTCAACCTGTAGGGATTGGCGGCAGTGAGTGCATGAGGTCTATGAACTGATACACCTGTCTACATTTCATTTTAGGCTCATACGGAGGAGTAGAACCATTGATTGCAGGGTAATGCTGTTGTTGAGTGAGACCGTTAGTTAACTGGAATGAGATATTTTGATGAGGAAAGCCACTATTTGTCTGGATTGGACTGCTGATTTGATGAGAAACTTGGGGCTGGTCAGAAAAACCATTAAACTGACCAATGTTTGCAGCATAGGCAGGACTGAGAGGAAAATTCATTGACATACCAGGTGCAGGATCACTTGAGCTTGTAGGCATGTAATTTGATGATGGCAAATACTCCATTTGTGCAATAGAACCGAGATGAGATGAACTTGAGTGAAAAGATGAAGCCTCAACATCATTATTGAAGCTATTATGAGCAACCATAGCATTGGGAACATTCTGAGAGTTGCTGTTTGATTGTTGTCTATATCTGTAGGTGTTAGCACTATGACCGACTCTCTTGCAGATTTGACACTCAAAAATAGAGGTGGAAGCCACAATACCATTCCTGTAATAGCATTTGGAAGCACTGTGCCCTGGTTTTTCACATATTTGGCAAATGATAGGACCCTAAGTTTTATTGGTAAATCTTGGCCTGGTATTGTTGTTCCTGTAAGTGGTGTTGGAGTTTCTATTGTTGTGAAACTGAGGATAGCTGCCTTGGCTGTCATTCACTGAGTAAGTCCCACAGTTGCCTTCATTTGCACTGGAAAGTCTAGTCAAGCCTCCAAAATTATGGGTCTGCATATTGTTGTTTTGAGAAAAACTTCCAACTTGTTGTGCTGTAGATGATGTAATGTTAGGTACTGTCACCGAGTTCGCATTTCCCATCATGAAGGTTGGTTGTGAACCATTAAACATCATAGGTCCTGAAATGAATGTAGGCTGAAAACCAGTAGATGAAGGGACACCCATAAATCTTCCATTTGGTGTCATCGTAGAAGGCACGTATCCAACTTGGCTAAAGCTACTAACTGACATTTGATTCATTCCAGAAAATGATGCGGGCATAAAACAATTTTGTATAGTAAAGACCTGTGGTGCTTGAGCATTACTCATCGTAAATGCAAACTGAGGTATACCAAGACTTGGATTTGCAGCACCATTGAGCAAAGGAAGGCTATTATGATAATATCCATTCTGCATTCCATTCATATGATTCACAGAAAATGGTGACATAGAGCCAGAACAAGTGTATAATGTAGGAACATTAATATGATTATTCCATTGCAGTCCCTGAGTTGGGTTCCCAATGTTCAAGCCATTTTGTGCTAACAAAGCAGTGAGCTGTGTCAGTGGTGAAACATTGCCTTGTGGGAAACAATTAGATGTAAGATTTCCGGCATCACATTGAGCAATCATAGCAGTTAACAGAGACAATGGAGAAGTTTTGTGTTCAAGTTCTATTTCACACTCTGCAGATAATAGCAAGGATCTAACTTTTTCTAAATCAATATTGTTTTCGCCTCTTATAATCTGCCTTGTATTACCATACTGAGTAGGGAGTCCAGCAAGAATCAAAGCCTTCATATCTTGATCAGATATTTGTACACCAAGCACAGCTAATTGATCCCTAACATTCTTGAATTTCAGCAGATATTTCTCTATAGAGTCACCACCCTTTCGTATATTATACAAAATAGATTTTAATTGCATAATATGAGCTTCTGAAACTGTAGCATATCTCTGCTTAAGTTTAAGCCATACCTCCATTGCAGATGAGCAACCAATTACCAAAGTGAGTGCTTCTGGTGACAAGGTATTTGCGATCATAGAGATGAGTGAGCTATCCTGTTCCATCCACTTTTCTCGAGCAGCAGAGTTGTTGATGAGAGAACCATCATCACCAACAAGAAATTGAGGCGGACAGGGATGAGAGCCATCCACAAACTTCAAAAAATCATGACCCCTAAGGCGATGCTGCATCAGAAAAACCCAGGTGGGGTAGTTAGTCTCATCCAAACGAACAGAGATGGTATTGCAAGCTTGAGTAGGAAACGCCATTTTAATTTCTTCAGATATGATCTAAAAAGAGTGGAACTTGGAGAGTGATCTTGATGAGTAACAAAAACAACTACAAGATGTAGCCACAAACGGTCAGGATTGATATGAGCAACACAAATAGCTATGAAAATAGCCCCAAACCTTGATTCACGAACCGATTTTCTTGAATCAAGAACAAACTGAGTCGATCTAAGAGTAGAGACTGGTAATTGATGATTTTCTTGATGATTTGCTTGATACTTTGAAATTTTTTTTTTTTTCGAACTGATAATTGAACAAAGAAAACGAAAAGTTTAGGTTTTGGATCAAAATGGCAGCGGAGAATAGTGGTGGAGCAATGGTCAGGCTACCATGAGCTTTGATACCATGTTGAAATTCATGGTAAGGTTGATAAAAGCTAAAGAAATCTAGAAAGAAAAGCTATAGGAGCTACTGAGAATGAAGAAGAAGAAGAAGAAGAAGAAGAAGAAGAAGAAGAAGAAGAACGAGAGAGAGAAAGGGAAAACTGATATTGATTGACTTGTGGTGGTAATTTGTTTACAACGATGACTCACTAACAGTAAATGACAGGACCCGCCCCGGATTTCACCCTAAAATCCGAGGTGGCCCAGCGGGGCCCACCTTAGAGATAACTCTACCGAGAAACACTAGCCCACAATAGATCAGAGCCAACAAAGAAGTGCGGAAGCCATTCATCAACTATGCCTCGAACCAAGTACGTCCGACCTCAACTAATAACGTCTGCAAACTGGGCATTAGAAACCGAAAGGCCCAGGGGAAAGTAAACGAAAAAAAAACGTTAGCGTGAGTGGACAAAAATAAACAATTTAAAAGAAAAAGGATCTCATACTTTCCCACATTTATTCTCTTAAAAAAAATCTGATGCATGCAACAATAAGAAAACACATTTAGCTTTAAATCCAAGAATTTCAAAACGATAAACCGACTAGCCTCGCTAGTCACAACATTCGAAAAATATATCGTAAAACCGAAATCTCGTTTCTCAAGAAAATAAGACCAGCCCCGCTGGCTACAGTGAAAATCGGACTAGCCCCGCTAGTCAAGCAACGATAAGATATGGGGAAGAGGTATCACCATACGAAAGAAGGGAGCCTCCCAGGCTCGGGTCGGAGTGTCCCACACTCTGGAGCATCCCATGCTCTGCTCTTACTCACCCACGAACACATAGTAAGCAGGGAGGAGTACTAATAGGCTAGCTAGCAATAAATATGACGACCCAGGTATGGTGGGTTAAAATCATACGAAAATTGAAAATCAGTAAGGCTTCCCCATAAGTCCCGCGAATAAAGAAAACACGGGTACAATTCCCAACCGTACCCGGAAATTCTCATAGTAAGTCACAAAAATCAACAGCGTGTCCCACACGCTAAAAGAATAATTAAATCAACTGTTTCCTCGACAAAACTTCCATTTTCGAAAACCCTTCAAAATTCTCAAATCAACGAATACAAATACAATATTTAAATCCGAAAACAATTCATTCCCGAAATCACTTTATAATATTTCATAAATCTCAAAACCCAATCAAATCCGATAGCAAATCATCATATGCTCAAATATGAAAGATGATAATTAAGTAAAGCATTACTTTAGATAAATAAATGCATGCATCAATATTCAAAATCAAACGTCCACTCACAGTACTAGTTGGCGACCACGCAAACGAGTTCCTTCGTCAAGCGATAGCTCGATATATCGTCCTGTACACAAGTACACTTCCATAAACGACAATTCGAATAAATAATTACGAACCTAAATGAAACCCGAAAATCCCTATCTCCATTACTTCTCGGATTCAATCCAAATCACACCCATAACACCAATTCCTCGATTTACATATTCCACAACGAAAACGAGGGAAATCCGACGGCCGGATTTCCCACAATTCAATCACAAAACTTCCGAACTTCGGAAAATCACAAACAATTCCAAACTCCTCCAAAATTCACCAAACTTCACATACAAGCTCTACAACATTTATAGGATTTAATGGGCTAAAAACTAGAATCAAAACACTGCCCTACATGCTACAGCCGCCGCCCACAGTGGCGGCGCCGCCGCCACCGCCACCAGCTCCGATGGCCACCAAACTTTGGTAGCAGCACCTACTCAACAGACCCAACAACTTTCTCAACTGAGACAAAGTCAGAAAATGAGTAGAAGTACCTCAACAATTAAGGAGAATGTTGAACCCGATCGGTGAATAGTAACCCAGAAATTCATCTCTTCGATTCTTCCTCCACACTGCAAATCGTGGCTCAAGGCTAGGGGCAAAATGATCCTTGGCAAAAACACAACCTTCGACGCCGGTTTGGTGGCCGGAGATGACCGGAATCGGAAAATATCGGCGTTGACCACTTTTTCTACAGTAAACTTCCAAGGCTCGATGCGTCGTTTTCCGGCCAAGACACCGTGAATTGTCACCGTAGGGAGGTTGGGTAGGAGCAGAGGAGTCGACCGGTGCTAGTTGTTCGTCCCCAGGTGGCCGGAAGAGAGAGATGGCCGGAGTTGCAGAGAGCGCCGAGGAGAGAGAGAAAACGCGGGAGAAAGGAGAGAGAGAAGAAGAAAATGAAAACTTACCGGCCACAGTAACTTTTTCAAATATATACTATCTACTATGAACAGTAACTTCAGTATTTTGGCCATAACTTTCACATACGAACTCCGAATTTTACGGACCACATATACACGCGCTCGGTTTAACGTCCTCTACGACTTTCATGAAGGAAATTTTCTCAAATTTTGATCCAAACAAAAAGTCAACTTTTAGGGCCACTAAAAGTACTGAAATGACAATAAAAGTGAAAGTAAAGATCGTTTACCGTCCAAACGACTAGTAAACCGGTGAATTCAGGTTCGAGACGTTACAGTAAAGGATAAGTCCCTATTTATACTAACTTGATGTTGACCTTGACTTTGACCTATACTCTTAACAGCTATAAGTGAGTTGTGACTCGTAGAGGTCATAGCAACCTCTCATTCCCTATTTACTTGGTAACAGACGCGTCTTCTGTTTGTATACCCACATGCCGGATGTGGCTGCAGGTGTGTGGGGGGTGTTATCTTGGCTATAGATTATTTGACCTACTCCCGAATTTTTTTTTTCCCAAATAAAGTGCTAGTTTAGTTGCTTTTGGATCTCAATACTAGAATCTGAACTAGTCCTTATAAGGAGTTCCTC